>NC_012878.2:23527212-23528537 GCF_000003195.3 Sorghum bicolor | reverse complement strand
CACTTAGATACTAGGTTGTCATCCCTAGCATGGCGCCAGAGTGTACAAAGGTATTTATAAATGTAAAGGCTCTCTAGAAAATAATCTATTCTATCCACAAGCGCACAGATAAAACACCTCATTGTAGCATTTCACCAGGATAAGTATTCCAGGTATCGTTATTTATAATTTTGCTTAGGGGATCTTAAGAAGATGGAATTAAATCAAAGGGGCAAAATCTATCAAGGCATAGACTAAAGATAAACTTGCAAGAACATGATTACTAATGAGAAACTCGTCACACAGTCACTTACTCTAGCAGGGGGTAAACCATAAAGATAATTGATAATAAAGTATAAGTTCATGGGATAAAGAGCACAGCGATTAGAAAATAGACTACTCCTCATATATGTAGGTGATGTCGGATTAGCTAGAGAATGGATTCTAAGTCATCTACTAACTACTAAGTCATAATCTACTCTAGTTATCTACAAGATCATATATAGCATAAAAGACTCTTCATTCGTGTATAAGGAACATTGATAAAGTAAATCAGAACATCGCATGACTTACTCCACAATACCGGTTCTGCCTGTCCTATCAACGGAGGGTGGACTATATAAGAATCAACGAAGCTGTCACTATCGCGAACTACCACACGACTCGGCCAATAGGATACATTTGCAGATAAATAACATCTAAGCACCACGCTCACATGTGATCTATCACCTAACTCCCTCGCGACAAGAGCTAAGCGCTTTGCAAACTTATACATAAACTCATTATCAATTAGAACTATATCAAATATAGAACTAGAGCAAACTAAGAACATAATAATTAGGGACATAATGCAATTAGAACAATAGAATTAGAGAAAGATATGAATAATACCAATCTTTATTACCGAAGATCCGAATCCAGAGCGTAGTGCTCTACTTCTCTAATTGCTATCTAATCAAACCTCTAAACTTGAAGGATTAGGGAGTAGCTAATTCTAATTCTCTGTGGGAGAGAAGCTCTAAACCCTAACTTTGATGGCTACCTCTGAATAATGATTTCTCCTCCTCTCCTCCAGGGGCCAGGGGGTCTGGTTTTATAGTCCCCTCAAGTGAACGTGAGCCATTGGATCAAACCGACATAGATTGTATGGTTTAGATTGATCCTTTAGGTCGGTGGAGCGTAGTCCCGAAGCAGAGTCCTGATTGGCTTCCTGGCCAGGGCGGGCGCCCAGCCCCCGAGCCCGAATTGCTTCCCGTTCGTTCCCGTGGCTTCTGGACCCTTCTAGATCAAGGAAAATTGCGCGGCACGTAATTATCTCGTTGTAAACATGACATGTGGGCCTTCTC
>NC_012878.2:23490959-23526949 GCF_000003195.3 Sorghum bicolor | reverse complement strand
AATAGTTAAGTCAAGCACTATCCCTCCTGTCTATACTTCACCTTTGTTCTAGAGTTTTTCATAAGTTTTCAAAATAAAACTCAGAGTTCCTAGCAATGATTCTCTCAAGTCTCTCTATATGTGGTATTTGTGGATCCTTACCATAATGTCACTTACCTATCTCTCCTCCTCTTTGATCTTTGCTTTGGGAGAACATGGGCTATCTCTTTTTTTTTCTTCAGGTGGGTAATAGATACCCCTAATTCTACTGTCGGACACTTGTCCATTTTTTCCGCTCAAGTGGGCATCTTTGTACCCCTAATTCTACTTCGGACACTTGTCCATTTTTACCTCTCGTCTCACTCTTTTTCTATCTTTTTCGAGGTTCCCGGGCACTTGCCCCTTTTTATTTCCTCGTATATATTTTTGCATAACCCATGCCTCTTCTACATTGAATCTTTTTAGAGAGAGAGTATAACAATATTCGGGACAGTGAGTGATAATATTTTTAGCAATTTTAATGATTGATGATGAATGCTGTGGTAGATGCGTGCAAGTGAATATCTTAATTTAACCACATGAAAAGCTCCTAAGGGTCAACACAGCTCGATCAAACTCAATGTAAATATAGTAAAAGATGTTATAGCAAGTATGGCTGTGGTAGGTAGTTTGTTATGCTAGGAACTCATCATGTGCTTCGTAAGTTTTCAAAATAAATCTCCAGAACTTAGTGTAGTAGGAACAAGATAAACAGTAGCTCAACTTTATATCATGTCTTTCTCTTACCTAGACTTTAGTTTTATGCTTTCCAAAGATAGTAATTTTAGTTTTAGTAATTCCTGGAAGAATTCTAATATAAAAGCTAGGTGCTTGTAAGTAAGCAAACAGAGCAACTGTTCATCATTTCCATCATGCATATTTTTGGTCTTTTTATTTTTTTTAGAGATTAAACTTAGCAGAAAAATAAAGCACACTTATCTACACACTCTTTTTATTTTGTTTTCATGTTTATAGAATGCAGTAAATTAAGAAAATATTTATTTGGTTTTCTAAGTTTTTTTTTTCTTTTAAGATAAATTAAATACTAAGACAGAATAGAACAAATAAGAACAGGAAATAAAAACTTACTTGATAAATTTGGGAGGAACTCCCCCAAGCTGGATGTTGACGTCGGTCTTACCCGATGTTCCAGAACCGCATCATGGTTGTGATGTTATCGTTCATTGTTGTTGTATCTTGTCTTAGCTCTTCTACTGCAGCGGCATGGTCCTGGTTCCATTTTTGTTGCTCTTCCAGGAGTCTTCCATGTTCTGCTTGCGTATTCTGGATGTCGAGGAGGGTGTTGTCGGTACGAGTGAAGAAAGCACCGGCCTCTTGATAGTAGTCATTCGTGAAGGCGTAGGAGGCGTTGGAGTATCGTCCTGCATCAAATTGGGGTGGAGGTCTGGATCCTGAAGCTCCATATGGATCAGTGGAGTACCTGCCCGTATGAAAAGGCGGGTTTGTCCACTGGTGATCTTGGCTCTCCGGCCATGTCTCCTCTGTTGGCTCTTGTGGTTGCGCATGACGAGCCCATGGGTCTCGAAGGACTCGTGGATTATAATCGCAATAATGCAGGTGCGCTGCTTCTTCTGGTCCAGGGTCAGCTCCATACCAAGTGCGTTCTCTGTGAGTGGTTATCCTTTCAGATGCCACTCGCTGTGGAGTTCTCTGGTTCACTGGTGTTGCTGCAATCTCAATCAAAAAGTTTTGCACAGTGTAGAGGCCAAGGTTCGGGTTAGGTAACCGAATCTTGCCTTTATCATCATACAGCATATACATTATATTCCCCTCTTTCTTTAACATCCGAGCTTGTCTAAATGTGTCATAGCCATGATAAATTCTTAATTCTTCTATGAAGTCCAACGATAAGTTTTCTAGTAAGTGAAGATTAGTGGCTAGACGAGTGATAAGTGAAGTACATCCTACTGGTCCCTGAAGACTAGGTATACTAAGCCAATGTGAAACTAATAGTGTAACAGGTGAAGTAGGTACTTTACTAATAGCAGCATATAAAAGTTGTAAATCTCCTACTCTTACTTTCCTAATATCGTCACGATAGAAAAGATTGTACCCAAGCCATTTGTGAAACATCCTAAGAGTGGGGTGTTCCATGTCACTGGTTCGGGCTTGACTATACAAATTATCTCTAGATATTTCTCTCCAAAACTGGTGTCTCTCAAAATTGGGTAAATCGGAGTCAATGTTTAGGATGCATCTTGAAGAGAAACCAAGATGGTCGCTTAGCTCTCTCCAAGACAACATAATTTCTTGTTTGAACATCCGAAAAACAATTCCCCCCTCATAGTATTGTAAAGTGCAAAGAAATTCGAGGGTGAGAAGACGAGAACCCAGCTCAGTTATATTCCAAAAATTTGTCCAACCCATCATTTGAAAAATTAAGTCAAATTCAGTGTCCATACCTATTTCTCGTAGTAGGATTGGATCGATAGTAGGGGTGTGAATGAAATCTTTATTCTTCAATTGCTGATATACTTCCTTTTATCTTTGGGTCTTCAGTCCTAGGTCTCCTATCTTGAGAAGGACCTTAACTTGCTGACCTGATGAAGATGATGGAGCTTGTGTGGGTGTCGGGTCGACGCTCATCTCTGATGGTTGTGAGGAGTGTCGGGATGAACTCCTTGTACCAATGTTCTTGATAGCCTTCCCTGCATTCTTTACCTTCTTAAACATCCTGCAAACAAAAGTTGGCAAAAACACAACTGGTGGAAAATGTGAGATAAAATGTTAGTGGTCAGCTGTCCGGAGTGTTAGTAGTCCAGGGGTTAATCGTTCAAGACAAGTTTCTATTTTGGTAGAGCCTCCCTCTAAACAACTTTTACTTCCGCTTGGACAGCGGGATCACTATTTGCTAGGTGACAATCACTTTCTCAAAAGAACTCCAACCTTCCCTTCCACTCTCCTCTTTCCCTCTACTCTCTTCTCTTCACTACAAAAGCTCCTCCTCGGGAAACTGAGATTTGTGTGGTTTTTTGAAGTGTTTGTGTGAAGAGAAGGGGAGCTGGAGGTGGCCTTTTATAGGTTGAGCAGGGGACAGGGCGGGCGCCCAAGGTAGGTGGGCGAGCGCCCACCCCTGGTGTCCATCCTGGGTGTGCTTCCTCCACTTGCTTCCTTGCTTTGATCTCACGCAGAATAATATTGTGTTGGTAGTGGTTGGACGGTGGAAAGATGTCAGGTGAGTGGAAATATATTGGTGGATGAAATTATGTGATGCGATGTATGTGAGGTGAAGTGTATGACATGTGGGACCCAAAGAGTGTGGGTCATGCTTCTAGAAGATTAATATGATTAAATATAATGCAGGAAAAATCTATGAAAATTTTAATTAAAAATGATAATGGGAAATATTTTTGTGCCTCCACAATAATTAATAAATATGGGTTGTTACACACCACGAATATTATTTATATGGGGCTTTTTGATTATTATAATTATGCTATGAATGTATATGACTAATGCAAGAATTAATTATGCAAGAATTTAAATATGAGAAAATTAATAATGCGGGTAAATACCGATTTACCTCCCGGTGAGGGTTTGGGATTTTTAGGTCCCCCAAGCTGGACCTCCAAATCTTTTAATCTTCTGAGTTACCTTCCTCTGGAGATGGTGTCTCCAGTGGTTCTTCATGAACTACCTTCACTGTAGAGTCTCTCTCTGGTCTGGGTTTGAATGTGAAGTGTTCTTCTTGACCGTTTATGTTGAACTTGATTTCTCCCTTCGTGACATCAATGTGGGCATTGGCAGTGCTCAGAAATGGTCTTTCAAGGATGATGGACACTTTTGAGTCAGGACTCATGTCCAGTACTACGAAGTCTACTGGTACCAGGAAATCTCTGATCTTGACTGGAATGTTCTCGGCGATACCCAACGGGTGTCGAACCGATTGATCCGCTAGTTGTAGACACATTGATGTTGGTTCTAAAGTTGCATGTTCAAGCTTTTTGTAGACTGATGCTGGCATCACACTGACACTTGCTCCGAGATCACAAAGTGCATTATTGAAGTGTTGGTTTCCGATCGAGCAATCAATAGTGGGGCATCCTGGATCTTCCTTCTTCTTTGGTGGTTTGTTGAGGATGGCCGCACTACATTCTTCTGTCAGCTTGATAACCTCAGTGGTGGGCAGTGGTCTCTTCTTGTTAAGAATATCTCTGATGTACTTTGCGTATGTAGGTACCTGTATGGCATCGAGCAGAGGTATGTTGACATATAATTTCTGAATGACCTCTACAAACTTACCAAACTGCTCATCCGACTGCAGTCCTCTGTTTCTTCTGGGAAATGGCAAATAGTAGGTGTCCTAAAAATATTTCCACATTTCTCTAGTTCTTGATGGTTGTAGCAGATCTTCTGCTTCAACTGGGCTTTCTTCTTCTATCACTGCTGGTTGCACTGGTGCTGATGATCTTTGTTTCTCTTTTGGGTATGGTGGATCTCTGGTAGCTTTACCTCCTCTAGTAGTTATATTCTTTACCTGCTCAAGGTTAGTAGCAACAGGCAGTGCAGCAGCTATCTTTATTAATTTAAGCTCTACCCTTTTATTAAGAGTGTTTTGCTCATCAAAGGCAGTTAGTAGAAAATCCATTTTATTGTGTATATCTTTTAGAGATGATTCATTTGTATCTAACCTTTGTTTAACTTCATCATTAATTTTGGTTTGTTGAGCAATTATCTCTTTTAACGAAAGTTGCTTGATAGTATTAGCTGAATTCATACCTTTGCTATTGGGTTGACTCGAAGTTGGTTGATATTTGTATGCTGTCTCAATGGCCCTTTGATCTTCTTTGAACTTGGCCCTCTGGTCAATCCAATGGAGCAAATTTTCCATCTTAGTTGATAATGCTTTTACTTCTTCTGGTATTTCTTCAGTTTGATGACAATGTTGAGCTTTATCTTGGAACCAGCTTGGGTTTTCTGCTATCTTATCCAAAAGTATCTTTGCTTTTCCAATTGTAAGCTCCAAGAATGATCCTTTAGCAGATGCATCTATGCACTCACGAGCCTTCTGGGTTAATCCATGGTAGAAGGTCTGCATAAGTAACCATGTGGCCATTCCATGGTGAGGACAATCTGATATGTATCCTTGAAAACGCTCCCATGCTTCTGAAATGGCTTCTGTCTTCTGCTGTTGGAAACTGACAATATTTCCTCTTAAGGCAGTTGTTTTGCCTATAGGGAAAAACTTTGATAGAAAGGTATCTGACAAGTTCGTCCAGTTGTTGATGTTATCTTGATGAGTGTAGAACCACTTCCTCGCTTTTCCTTCTAGTGAGAATGGAAAAAGGCGAAGCAGTATGACGTCTTTGTCAACTCCGTTGATGTGGATTGTGCTTCCAATCTCTAGGAAATTCTGCAAGTGTGCACTGGCATCTTCATGTGCCTTTCCACTGAATTGTGTAGCTTGTACCAAATTGATGAGGCTTGACTTGAGCTCAAACTCGGGTATTCCTTCTTCTACTGCAAATCTTGGACCAGTTGGAATGTTGTCAAGACTTGGAGCAGAGAATTCTTGCAAGGTCTTGTGTGCCATAGTTTCAGCAATTGGTAGCTAGCTTCTTCTTCTCTTGATTGCTTTGGTTCTGATGATGTAGAGTTGAATGTACCCAAAGTCAATCCTGTTATACCCTGTATAAAAATATAAACATAGAAAAACAACAGGGTGAACCTGCCAAAGCAGCGGTGCCTTGTTATGATTTCTCACTTAGTAGCTGTTTTATGCAATTATTTCTCTATAGTATAGTCTAATATTTTATATGAATAATCCTTGATTGATTTTCTGGCTTTCCTTACCGTTCCTAAATATTACTCCTTTGTTCCCTTTTATGACTTGTTCCTGAGACTCCTATAATTATCCTATAATTCCTAACATGTCCTATAGATCCTATAAGTCCCCGGCAACGGCTCCAGAAATGCTTGTTCACACTAGCTAACACCACTTAGATACTAGGTTGTCATCCCTAGCATGGCGCCAGAGTGTACAAAGGTATTTATAAATGTAAAGGCTCTCTAGAAAATAATCTATTCTATCCGCAAGCGCACAGATAAAACACCTCATTGTAGCATTTCACCAGGATAAGTATTCCAGGTATCGTTATTTATAATTTTGCTTAGGGGATCTTAAGAAGATGGAATTAAATCAAAGGGGAAAAATCTATCAAGGCATAGACTAAAGATAAACTTGCAAGAACATGATTACTAATGAGAAACTTGTCACACAGTCACTTACTCTAGCAGGGGGTAAACCACAAAGATAATTGATAATAAAGTATAAGTTCATGGGATAAAGAGCACAGCGATTAGAAAATAGACTACTCCTCATATATGTAGGTGATGTCGGATTAGCTAGAGAATGGATTCTAAGTCATCTACTAACTACTAAGTCATAATCTACTCTAGTTATCTACAAGATCATATATAGCATAAAAGACTCTTCATTCGTGTATAAGGAACATTGATAAAGTAAATCAGAACATCGCATGACTTACTCCACAATACCGGTTCTGCCTGTCCTATCAACGGAGGGTGGACTATATAAGAATCAACGAAGCTGTCACTATCGCGAACTACCACACGACTCGGCCAATAGGATACATTTGCAGATAAATAACATCTAAGCACCACGCTCACATGTGATCTATCACCTAACTCCCTCGCGACAAGAGCTAAGCGCTTTGCAAACTTATACATAAACTCATTATCAATTAGAACTATATCAAATATAGAACTAGAGCAAACTAAGAACATAATAATTAGGGACATAATGCAATTAGAACAATAGAATTAGAGAAAGATATGAATAATACCAATCTTTATTACCGAAGATCCGAATCCAGAGCGTAGTGCTCTACTTCTCTAATTGCTATCTAATCAAACCTCTAAACTTGAAGGATTAGGGAGTAGCTAATTCTAATTCTCTGTGGGAGAGAAGCTCTAAACCCTAACTTTGATGGCTACCTCTGAATAATGATTTCTCCTCCTCTCCTCCAGGGGCCAGGGGGTCTGGTTTTATAGTCCCCTCAAGTGAACGTGAGCCATTGGATCAAACCGACATAGATTGTATGGTTTAGATTGATCCTTTAGGTCAGTGGAGCGTAGTCCCGAAGCAGAGTCCTGATTGGCTTCCTGGCCAGGGCGGGCGCCCAAGGGGGGTGGGCGGGCGCCCAGCCCCCGAGCCCGAATTGCTTCCCGTTCGTTCCCGTGGCTTCTGGACCCTTCTAGATCAAGGAAAATTGCGCGGCACGTAATTATCTCATTGTAAACATGACATGTGGGCCTTCTCTCCCTATTTTCTGATAAACCCCTGCAGAAATAGATAAACACCAAAGCTCGTGGAATTCTGTCAGGTAAAACCCTAATTCTAGATGTTTGTTTCATATTGATCCTTTCTCATGTTAATTTGATTATTAATTTTAGTACTTAAGGACCGTCAACAGGTAGTCCTATCTAAATATTTTTGGTTACTCCGTGTATTATGACTCCCTTTATTTGAGGATGAGAATGAGAGAATGTAAACATATGGGCCCTAAAAATATGGATCATATATATATTCTAAAGGGGATTTTGGTTTTCCTGTCCATGTCGTTTGGATTTTCCTTTTTTTTTCATGGATAACCGATGCCCACATGTTTCAAAGGGATCTCACAGAGGAAAATGGAGAGATGTCATGATGGTGATCTAAGGAGTAAAATTGTGTATGGGGATGCGCAAACCTCAGGGTGAGAGTTTGGCATACTTATTTTGTGGAAGCTAAGGCGCAACTCTCAGGGTAAGAGTTGGCATATTTTTGGTGGATGGAAGGGTGCATGTTGTGCGCAACTTCTCAGTGTGAGAGTCGGCTTTATATGGTGGGTGTGTGAATCTCATATCATGGGTCCATGACCATAATCTCACTCTAGGATACCTGGGATTTGACTCAACTCAAAGCGCCACAAGCCGCATATGACTAAAGGTGTACAAACTACTAAGCAAGTCATATGGCCTTGGTAGGTATTTCATAATCATTGAGGAAATCTTTGTGTTGAATTTTTGAAAAGAAAACTCCAGATGTCAAGTTTCTCTTAGAACAAAGTCATAGCAAAATCCATTTATACCATATCATGTCTCGCAACAACTTAGAAAAGGATCATGCATTTGCAACCCACAAGATTTCAAGTTCTTAGAATGAGACTTTTTTAGCCAACAAACATAAATCTTAATGAACACTAAATTATAACTTAGATACTAGAGAATTATAGACAGAGCAACTATTCATCATTTCAACAGAAGAGAAACTAACATATCATAGCGCACATGAGAGTGGAATTTTTTTATGAAAGATGATGAAAAATTGCTGAAATTTAAATACTGAAATTAAGAACCAAAATTAAGTGCAAGAATGTAAGATACATGTTACCTCTTGTGGGGGTCCTCCCCCAAGCTAGCTCACTGCTGCGGTCCAGGGAAATGTCCCATGGATCACAGGTAGGCCATCTGTGCCTCATGCCGGCTACGGCTTGCATCCTCAAGGTCGATGAAGCTCTGCTAGGTCTGCTGATGCCATTGGGTAGCAGTCTGGATGTGGGCATTCAACGTACCTTGGATCTGCCTATTATGGAGCTCCAGTCCTCCCACACTTGAGGGCGAACTGGGGGTGGCATCCCCTCAGAATCTGAGGAGTGTCCTGGCTCATAATGCCTGGATCCCCCTGCCTCATATGCCTCTGGCTCGCTTGGGACTGCGCCTCCGTGCGCCTGCCAGCTCGACCCTCCTACCTGCCAGCTCGAACCTCCAGCCTCGTAGGGGTGAGGAACGTATCCCATACCATATCCAGACCCAGGAGTAAATCCGGGTGCAGGTATAGCAGGGGTCCATCCCATCCCTGGAATAACTGGTGGTGGAGTGTGTTGTGCTGGCTGTGTGGATGGTGCTCGCTGTGCTGCCCTTGCTGCTTGCTCTTCTTGTTCCTCCTCCGTGAGTTCCTGCGAAAAACAGAGCTCCTACTTCCTCCTTCCCTCTCAATGAGGGTGAAGGTGAGTGATGGGGAATTATACAGAGCGAGATCCGGGTTAGGTAACTGGATCTCGATTGTATATCCCAGAAAATAATATAAAATCTTTTTACCTGTTTTGTCGGGTTTAGTCACATGCGCATGCAAAAGATATGATTCATTAATCATGATACGAGGAGTAGTGATGTAAATAATGGTATTAGCAGCATGGGGATCAACACTTGCAGCAAGGCGAGTAATAAGAGATGTGCACATGATAGCAATTGAAGTCTTAATGGAATGCAACCAATGATTAACAAGCTCAACAACAGGTGCAACCTTAATCTTTTTGAGCGCAACATAAAGCAACTTCGACTCTATGTTGTAAGTAAGATGCGTATCGTCTCTTGAAAAGAACGAACTAGCGATCCACTTATGGAGAAGCCTCAGAGTGGGGTGATGGATGTTGGCAGAATGTCCCTGAAACATTCCAATGATGTGTTGCCCCGAGATCAAATGCCAGAAAGCATAACGTTGGTAACCCCCGAGGGTGAAACCTAAGTCAATGGAGCACTACTCGTGGAAACCCAAATAGTTGGCAAGATCCTTCCAATAAATATCGAAATCTCTTCCAAAACAACAGAAGGTAATACCATAATCGACAATTTGTAGAGTGCCAAAAATTTGGATCGTCAAAAGATGTGACCCAAGCTCATGAACGGGAGCAACTCTACTCCAACCAAGACGCTCGAAAATAGTATCAAACTCAACAGCCATACCTATTTGGTGCAAGAATGCGGGGTCGAATGCCGGTGAATGGAGGAACTCACGTTCCTTCATGAGGTTGTATGCCTGTATCTCCCGCTCGCTCTCCAAGTCGATGAAGGGCGTTAGCCTTGTCAATGGCGTGGCCGTGTGGCTCCTCCTCCTCTCCTCCATGTGCCGGCTGCTCGTACCTTGCAGGGTTTGGTGGATCTTCCATTGGATCTGCATGTTCTGGAGCTCCAGTCCTCCCATGATAGTATTGAGGACGTCCAGTGGGACCTGAGGGCGAACAGGGGGTGGCATCCCCTCGAAATCTAAGGAGTGTCCAGGCTCGTGATGCTTGGATCCCCCTGCCTCATATGCCTCTAGCTCGCTTGGGCCTACGCCTCCGTGCGCCTGCCAGCTTGACCCTCCTGTCTGCCAGCTCGAACCTCCAGCCTCGTAGGGGTGAGGAACGTATCCCATACCATATCCATACCTAGGGGTAAATCCCCGGGTGTAGGTATAGCAGGGGTCCATCCCATCCCTGGCATAGCTGGAGGTGGAGTGTGTTGTGCTGGCTGTGTGGATGGTTCTCACTGTGCTGCCCTTGATGCTTGTGCTGCCTGCTCTTCTTGTTCCCTCCTCCGTGAGTTCCTACGAAAAATAGAGCTCCTACGTCCTCCTTCCCTCTCAACGAGGGTGAAGGTGAGTGATGGGGAATTATACAGAGCGAGATCTGGGTTAGGTAACTGGATCTCGTTTGTATATCCCAGAAAATAATATAAAATCTTTTTACCTGTTTCGTTGCGTTTAATCACATGTGAATGCGAAAGATATGATTCATTAATCATGATGCGAGGAGTAGTGATGTAAATAATGGTATTAGCAGCATGGGGATCAACACTTGCAGCAAGGCGAGTAATAAGAGATGTGCACATGATAGCAGTTGAAGTCTTAACGGAATGCAACCAATGATTAACAAACTCAACAACAGGTGCAACCTTAATCTTTCTGAGCGCATCATAAAGAACCTTCAACTCTATGTCGTAAGTAAGATGCGTATCATCTCTTGAAAAGAACGAACTAGTGATCCACTTATGGAGAAGCCTCAGAGTGGGGTGATGGATGTTGGCAGAATGCCCCTGAAACTTTCCAACGACGTGTTGCCCCCGAGATCAAATGCTAGAAAGGATAACGTTGGTAACCCCCGAGGGAGAAACCTAAGTCAATGGAGCACTGCTCGTGGAAACCCAAACGGTTGGCAAGATCCTTCCAATAAATACGGAAATCTCTTCCAAAGCAACAGAAGGTTATACCATAATCGACAATTTGTAGAGTGCCCAAAATTTGGATCGTCAAAAGACGTGACCAAGCTCATGAACGGGGGCAACTCTACTCCAACCAAGATGCTCGAAAATAGTATCAAACTCAACATCCATACCTATTTGGTGCAAGAATGCGGGGTCGAATGCCAGTGAATGGAGGAACTCGCGTTCCTTCATGAGGTTGTATGCCTGCATCTCCCGCTCGCTCTCCAAGTCGAGGAAGGGGGTGTCAGCCTCGTCAATGGCGTGGCCGTGTGGCTCCTCCTCCTCTCCTCCATGTGCCGGCTGCTTTTTCCTTTCAGGGGTTGGTGGATTTTCCCTGCGTTGGCAGCGGCTCCTTCTAAGCCCGAAAATTCTATTCATGGTGGATGAGCTAGCACAAGTGTATGGTGTTTTTGCTTGGAGAGGGAAGTGTGCAAGAGGTTTTTGACAGAATTTTCTTGCACTAAGCTTGTGGAGTAGGCTATGAAGCAAAGTGGAGCAAGAGAGTGAAGAAGGGAAGAGTAACAAAATGTGTTTGAGAGGGGTGAGGTGCTCCACCCGGGATCCTCTCTATTTATAGAGTTGATCGCAGGCGGGGGAGCGCCCCCCTCAACGGCTACTAGCCGTTGCCCAAAGGGCGAGGTCAGCAGGCCTTGGGCAGGGTGCGGCCGCACCCTGGTGCGCCTGCACCAATGGTGGGCCCAACTCTGCCCGGCGTTTTGGCTGCTGGCTCCAACGGCCACCCCAAACGTCTCTCTGGTTACGATCAGACTTGGTTCGAAATCTTGCTCCAGATTTTGATTTTCCACATATTTATTCAAAAAATTTTTTTGGTTTTCAAAAATTATATAAAAATAAGATTTGGAAATGGGAAAATCTATACTACGAGAAAATATTTTTTATAAGATTTTTAGAGAAACTTTATTTTTGACTAAAAATAAAACAATAGAAAGGGAAACTTTTGGAAACTAAAAATAAAAACTTTTTATAAAAAGGGAAATTGAAACAAAATTTAAAGAATTTAAAAAGACATAATACCTGAGCGGGGACACCTCCCCCAAGCTTGCTTGATGTCGTGGGCCCCCTTCAGATATCTTTATTGGCACACAAATAGCACAAAATTTATTTTTATTATATAGTTTTTTTAGATAACTACTGAATACCTTCGGCATGGGCTCAACATTTATAGTTCATTGGCAAGACTTTCCTTCCTTTATTCTTCTGTGGCTGCATGGACGAACTTAGTAGAGGTTTTCGGTTGACCTGGGATCCTCTCTGTGTAAGTGACTGGAATTGATGCAGCTATCTGTGCTATCTGTATTTCTATCATCTTGTTGAAACTAGTGTGACTTTTGACAGATGAACAAAGAGTTTCAAGCTTGGCGTTGATGTTCTCAATGATCTTGTCATTGTAAGGCAGCTTCTTGGTCAGATTCTCATTGATTTTAGTTTGCCCTATGACCAGATCTTTCAAGGAAGACTGATTGAAGAAATTACCCTACGGGCGGTGCTGATTGTTCCACCCATTGTTACCTTGCTGTGGTGGCCGAAACCCATTATTGACATATGTTGCTTCTTCTTGGGTTTCGGGGCAATTGTTCCTCGAATGGCCATCATCACCACAAACATCATACGATGTGTGTGAGTTCACTGCTTGGACGGTGCCCATGTTGGGATTTGCAACTTGTCGGTCCATCCTTTACAACAGCAAGTCTATTTTTGCAGCAAGCAAACACATCTGCCTCCTTCGCAGATTGTGAGCCTTTTTGTCTTTTCCTTCCTTCTCCCCACCTTTGATTTGCCACCATCTTCTCGATGAGGGCAGTAGCTTCATTAATGGTGAGAGAAAGGAATGCACCTCCAGCTGCGACATCTACATGCCCCTTTGACATGGCCGTGAGGCCTTCGTAGAAGTTCTAGAGCCTCTCCCATGCTTCGGGTATGGACTCAAGTGAAGACTGCTGGAAGTTAGAGATCTTCCCCCTCAGAGCGCTGGTCCTGCTCATGGGGAAGAACTTGGTGAGGAATGCCACGGAGCACTTTTCCCATGTGTCAACAACTTCCTTGTTCTGATAAAACCATTGTTTCACCTTTCCGGCGAGGGAAAAGGGAAACAGACGGAGCCTGATGCTGTTCTACGCGACGTCCTTGATGACGAAGGTGTCGCACAGCTCAAGAAAGTTCTAAAGGTGGGCGTTGGCACTCGCTTGGCACGCCACAGAATTGGCTTGCCTGCACCATAGAGATGAGGCTAGTGTGGATCTCGAAGCTTCCATTTCCCATATTAACAGCGGGCCCAGTCGGCACGTTGGCAACAGCGGGAGTGGAGTAATCGCGGAGTGTCTTGGCCATAGAGATTGGTGCGGTTGGTGCTGGAATGGTTGATTCGCTTACCTGTTGCGTAGCAGAAGAAGAGACGGTACGAACCCTTCTCTTCCTTATGAGTGTTTCTGGATCACTGTGGAAGTTTGCCGGCAAGTTGAAACCGCTCATACACTATCCTGTTTTCATTCCAATAAAAAGAGGAAGAAAACAGTAAAGTTATCCTACTTAATCTATGGCTACCAATGCTTATTATGCAATCAATGTTTATGTCAGTATGATTTTTGCCTTTCCCGGCAACGGCGCCAGAAATGCTTGTTGGCATTTCTTAGCGTTACTACTAAAAATAGACCATAGATCCATCCTTAGCAATGGCACCAAAAATGTCGGGTGTTGGCTTACCGTAACTATCGCTACATCAGAGAGATAACCCAAGGCAACTCGAGGGCGCCGGCGTTAGCAGTGCAGTTTGGTAACAATAATTAGGAATGTCGAATTGGCCATCCTAACAATCCTTACTTGCGATAAGCAAAGCTGTGGCACTACGCTTGAAAGTGCACAAGGATTACAATCTTAAGTAACGGTACTTAGGTATGCCAATCGATGAAGAAGTAATACAACTGCAAGCGGATAGAACTATCATTGTAGCATTTCAACCCGTGAGTTTTCAAGGGTGTCAAATTTATAATTCCCGTAGGAAGGCAAAGGGATCAAACATGGTGTAAATATGATTACTTATTGAATGCTTGGTAGACATAGAGTAAACAGGAATAAACATGATATTCAAGATAGTGGAGACACATTGGATCAACCTCAAGGATAAAATAGAAGAGAAATAACAAAAAAGAATAAAGAAATAAATCTACTTGAGTAGGCATGGGTCGCATATAACTATGCATAGAACTGTTAGCAGATCATCTAATTAGCAAAATAGAGTTAGAACTAAGCCTGAGATGAGGGGAGATCCCCGCCGCTGGATACCCAGCCGATAGAGACTTTACAGAACTCCTATCGGAATACCTGATTGTGGGGGAATGCAAAGGATGACAGAGCTATCACTACCCTACCACCTACCCCTCTACCCGAAAGATACTCGCACATCCACTAATTCCTACATACCTGAACACCATGTTTACATAATTGGAAACAACTCCTAACCCCCGCGGGCTCCACCCCTTCGGAGTGACAGGGTAGGCTAAGAGCAACCATCACAACACAGTGAACCATCATCCCATTCCTAATTCTAATCCTAATCATACTAATCTGATGAACAATGAAGAACAATGATGAACATATCAAGAACATGGCACAAGAACTAAGAACTAGTTCATATACTATGAACATGATAAGAACACAACCATACTCTAGTTCATATGCATAATCATATAAAGATGAATAGAACTTGCTCATGGAAGGAGATTGAATATTATTCATACCAAGAAGATCCTTTCTTCCAAGGAGACAAGCTCTCCTTGCTAGCTCTTGCCTTGCTCTACTACTAATCTAGACTAAAGATACAAGTGAGAGGTGTGAGGTAAATTGACTCTAAATGATGTGTGTGTTGAAAAGGGGGGAGTGCCTCTCTTTTTATAGTGGAACTAGGACGGTTCGTCGCATCTTAATTTGGTAGTAGGTGAAACCGTCCTATGCATGGCGGCATGCAATCGCCTGAGAAAGATGGGCCCGGTTTGCCACCTCCAGGGGTGCGCCCGCACCAGGGTGCGCCAGCACCCTAGGTGGGTCCCCCTAGCCACCGCCTTCACGTGGTCGGTTTGGCTCTGGGCCTGGATCTCTCCCGTGGTTACGATCAGGCTCAGTTCTGTGTTGTTCGGGCCTTTCACTATTTTCTTGGTTTGCGCATTTCTGAATACGTCTTTTGGTACTTTGTGCTTTCTTCGTGGTATGCCACATTTCCACTTGTTGCACTATAATTCTTGCAAAATATAATCACTATGGTACAAGTGGAACTTGTTAGTAATAAAATGCATGTGTGTATACAATATGATTTCTTCTTCTCCTTTTGGATCAAGATGGCAGTTTATAATTGGTCTACAATGACTACCAACACTATGCATGGAATTAATATAATGAAATGAGTTTGGTGTATCTTTGAAGCACTATGATAACTTGCTGGTTTAGTAGTAGCTTGTAGAGGAGGATGCCATAAATAGCTTACCTAGGTTACATGTTCTTGGATGATTATTGACTACTTAGTTGTACCCGTTCTTTGGTTCTTGTGCATGGCTCTTCTCTATGGGAGAAGAAGTATGCACTTACTCCGTAAATACCATATCATGGTCATCTTGCAATCATCTGCATGTTACTACATCTCGAGCATCCTGCACCTCCGCTTAATTGTGCATATGCATCATACAGGCTCGCAGGAGAATGAGGTAGAGCCCGAGGAGCAGGAGACCCTAGTGCAGGAACTTCCGGAGGGACACGAGCCGGAAGAAGAGCTTCAAGAGTGCTCCAATCATAGGCCTAGCTCCATTGAGAAAGGCAAGCACTGGAGCATTCTATGTCTCCCTAATTTTCAATAACTTATGTTGTGATATCATGCTTGATTATTTTGTTGCACTAAGTCATACTAGTTGCTTGACACCGTTCATGCATGGTTATACCTTAAATTTACCACTTATCTACCTGCCTTGTCCTAAGTAGTGTAGGCCTGAGGTCTATGCTTAGCTTGCCTAGCACGGTAGAAGTCAGGTGATTTCCTTTCACCTACAAGATATAGGTGGATACCAAAAGGTTTAGCTGTTTGATGCTATCATGGGAAATAACCAAGTGTGGGAGAAGAAAGCTGAGACCGGGCAAGGCCTTATGGGGGTGTTGGACCATTGTGGTTCTGTCTGTGTCGATTAGTGACCAATCATTGATGGCCCTCTTGTCTTGTTGAATGCATGCCCCACACTTAACTGGAAGGATAAGTCGTTCTGACCGTGAAGCCTAAATACTATCCGGGCCGGGAGTCGAGCTGCCATGCGCTGTATTGGTGATGGTTGAGGAGAACGACGAGGGTGCGGCATGCAACCTTGGTATGCCCTAGATACCTTGGTCACCGGAAGGGTCCTCAGATACTGGCGGTGCCTGCCGAACCCACGAATTGATCCTAGATAGTGTAATATGGTGACCTGTAGCTCACTTGATCAGTGAGTGTGGTTTGTGTGCGAAATAACTCGCCAGCGGGTCAAAAATCGATTCCATCGCTCCTGGATAGTGAGCACTTGACTTGAGCCCTGTCCTTGTAGTAAGGACTATGAAACACTATGGTTATGGTATAAGATGAAAGGTGAATGCTATGTGTATTTTTGGTAATATCATATTGAATCAACTGATTGCATTAGCACAGGTGCTAACCTAGAGGATAGATAATGCTACTTAACCTGAGCTAAATAAAAAGAAAGGGGTTTACATATTTAGTGGGTTAAGCTTTTGTGCAAGAGTGTCCAGCTATCCCACTATACAGCCTTTCATGATCCTTGAGAGTCATTTATTTCTAGTTTATGATGAGTAAGTCTAGCTGAGTATATTCTCATACTCAGGGTTCTATTACCATGTTGTTTTGCAGATGGGGAGATGTATTATGGTTATTGCGTCAACTGCTTGTACCCAGCTGTGGGTGACGACTAGACTAAGGGCATGGTCACTCTACCTCATCTTTTGCTTTTGTGGAAATGATTAGAGTCTAGCACTATAATGAACTAAGTGTGTGTGTGGTTACGAAACTGAAATGCTTCCTCTACATTTAAACTTGGTTTGTAATAATTATGTTTGGACTCCGATGTAACTTCTGCAATGTTGTGAACTGGATGTAGCTTATGGATGTTGACTACTAAACTTATTACGATCTTGGCTGTGTGTGCAGAAAAGGTTTGAAATCCCTCAAGATTCCATGGACTACAGGCAGTATATGGGCTTAAGCTTGATGGTTTGACTGTGTAAATGGTCGCAATTAGGCTTAATCTCATATAATTTGGGTGGTTTTGTTACAATACCCATAGCACTAAGCACCCTCCAAAGTAAGGAGGGCATGCCAAACTCCCCTAGGAACTTGCTCTTGCGACGCGAGTCCCTAGGAGCCAACTGATGGCTTTCAACTCACCCTTCGGTGGACTTGCGAGCAGTGCACCTGGTGCGAGCCATCTGCTGCAATGTGATACTTTAGGTGAGACTGAGGATTAATTTATCTTTTTATCCAAATGGGACAGATTTAATATAAGGGGAGAGACTAAGTAATGATATGAAATGAACATGATGCATGCACGTTTCTTATGATCTCACAAACTTAGGAACAAAGGTTAATACTAGCGATATATACGGTGGTGTACATGTTCTCTCATAGATACGTAACTATGCATTCTACTCGGGAACATGGTTAGTGTACCTACAGAAAATTTATTTCAGCCCAACCACAGTATGAAACATGCATGGCAATAGTTAAAACTATGTGCTCCACGTACACATACCCTGAACTTGTATGTGTCGTGCGACTACCCACATCATCGCCTCTCAGGATAGAATCACCCACCAAGTGGTACTTTTCCTTGAACACATGAAATATGTGCATAGGACATAGCACCCCGAAGCACTTTCCTAGAACGGCAGTGTATGTGATCATGCTCTCACAACTCACACTTATCGAAGTGTAGAGGAAAAATGATCCATACATTACCATTCAAGTGAATGGCACTCATACTATTGCACATCGTATGAGCGACGAAATAGAAATATGATACATAACCTCTAAATCAGTACTTAAATAGCCACCTTAGAGTCCTTAACTGGGCATAAAGGATATGAGCAATAGCACACTTATAATTTTTTTCTAAAATTGACTTTAACACCTTGGTAATTAATGGTAAGCAAATAGTTTTGTAAACCATTTTAATTTATTTTAAAATATGCTTATGAATAGTAATCCACTAAACCTTGCTCTGATGCTAGCTGTAATAGAACCGCCCAAATTATAAGAGATTAAGTCTAATAGTGACCATTTCCACAATCGAACAATCGAACTTCAGCCTATATAATCCCGGTAGTCCATGAAATCTCAAGGGATTTCAAACTTTTCCATACACACAGCCAAGATTGTAATAAGTTCAGCGGTCGACATCCATAAGTTACATAAATCTTCACAACAATCTAGAAATTACATCTTAGTTCAAATAGAAGTTATTACAAACCAAGTTCACGAGTAGCGGAAGCACTTAGTTTTAGAAACCACACACACTTAGTTTGTTACAGTGCCAGAGCCTGATCAATCACGCAAAACAAAAAGATGAAAAAGAGTGACCATGCCCTTGGTTTAGTCAACTCCCATAGCTGGGTAAAGACAATTGATGCAATACCCATAATACATCTGCCCATCTGCAAAACAACATGAGAGTAAAACCCTGAGTACGATAATGTACTCAGCTAGACTTGTGCATCATAAACCAGAAGTAAATGACCCCAAGGATCATGTAAGGCTATATAGTGGGGTAGCTTGACTCGACCTTGCGTAAAAGCTTAAGCTAGTAAGTAACATTTTCATGATTTAGCTCAAGTTAAGTAGTACTAACCTGCCATCTACATTAGCACCTATGCTATAGGAATCAGTTGATTCAATAGAATAGTACCAAATTCACATAGCATTCTCAACTTCATCATATGCCATAACCAATAGTGTTTCATAGTCCTTACTACCAGAACGAAGCTCAAGTCAAGTGCTAACTATCTAGGAGCAAAGGCAATTCGAATCGATTTCTAACCAGCTGATCATTTTATTCCCCACATAAACCACACTCATTGATCAAGTGAGCTACAGGTCATCGTTTTCACTATTCAGGACCAAGTCACGGGTTTGACAGGCATCACCCGCACCCGAGGACCGTTCCAGCGACTGAGGTATCCAAGGCATACCAATGTTGCGCGTCGTGCCCTTGTTGGTCTCCTCAACCATCACCAATACAGCACATGCATCAGGTCGATTTCCGGCCCAAATAGTGTCTCGGCTTCACGGTTGGAACGAGTTATCCTTCTAGTTAAGTGTGGGGCATGCATTCAACATGACAAGAGGGCCGTCAATGATCGGTCCTTAATCGACACAGACAGACCCACTGTGGTCCAACACTCCCATAAGGCTTTGCTCGGTCTCAGCTTACTTTCCCACACTTGGTTATTTTTCATGATAGCAACATACAACTAACCCTTTTGGTATCCACCTATATCTCGCAGGTGACAGGAAATCACTCAACTTCTACCATGCTAAGCAAGCTAAGCAATGAAAAGGTAAGTAGACAGGTGGTAATCCAAGGAATATCAATGCATCAACGGTATCAAGCAATTCCTATAACTTAATGCAGCAATATAATCATCATGATATATCAATATAAGTTACCAAAAATTAGGGAGACATGGAATGCTCTGGGGCTTGCCTTTCTCAAAGGAACTAGGTCGATGATCCGAGCACTCTTGTAACTCTTCTCCCTGCTCATCCCCTTCGGGAAGCTCCTGCACTGGGATCTCCTCATGCTCCTTGCGCTCGGTCACTGCCTCATTCTCCTGCGAGCCTATATGATGTGTATGCTTAAGTAAGCAGAGGTGCAAGATGTTCATGGTGCATGATCATGCAGATGATTGCTAGATGATCATGATATGCTATTTACTGAGTAGTCAACATCATCCAAGAATATGTACCATAAGTACAAAAATCTATTGTATTCTCTTCTTCAAGTTACTAAACAAACTGGCAAGACATCAAAGTGCTTCAAAGCTACACCAAACTACTTAATCATATTTAAACTCATACATAACAATTATTTGTTTATTTATTAACTACTAGGCCTACAATAGTAACACATATTTATGTCATTCAATAAATTCCACAAAAACTACAGTAGACTATAGAGCACATGTTAAGCCTACCGTAAAATTTTCATTGCATTTAGGCAACAATTATGGCCCACACAAAATTCACAAATATATTAACATAAGCAATGGAAAAATACTCTACACATGAAAAAGTGTCAAACAATAGATTTCATATTTTTCATAATTACTCAGTAACATAAGAAAGCTATACAAAAAATTCTAGATTAATTGCATGTATAGATTATTTATTAAAAATCATAAACCATTGACATGCAAGCATTTAGTTCACTAATAATTATTTTATACAGAAAATATTTATTCCCCCATTTTTCACAGAGACTATATAATCATACAACTCTACCAAAATAAGAACCATATTTTTCTAACTCACATTCTATTTTCTACACATTTTCTAAGAAATCAGCATTTACATGTATTAAAACCTACACAAAAAATATATTCAAACATGACATGCAAAAAAATCAAAATGTAGATTTACATTTATAGAGTACAACAAAATTTGTTTCAACCTTTTTGGAGCCCTAAAACTCAAGCTATGGATTTTTCAAACTTTGAATCATTTCTGAAAACCTTTATTTAAACAAAACCGAAAGGAAATTGCTATATGCACCCAGATCTGCACCCGGGTGACACTTGCAAGTAGGACCTGAGAGTCAGCGGGCCCACCGGTCAGCGCCTCCGACCTCCCGCCATCGTTGACCGGCCAGATCTCACCGTCAGTGAGGTCTCCAGTGGCACGGCCAGTTCCTATGGCCTTGCCTTGACGAGACGAACACGATGCGCCCCCAAACTAGGCTCGGGGAGGTCCGTAGTGGCGTGAATGGCAAACGGTGGTGCTTGATGGCGGTGCTCACCGGTGACAAGCCATCTCGGGTCAAGGATAGCGAGAGAAAAGACACGCATGAGCTTCGCTAGGTCACCGCGGACGAGATGCGCACGAAATCGAGGGGAGAAAGAGGGAGAAAAGGGAATGCTTTCGCGAGGCTGAGCATTCCAGCGATGATCGACAAACTCCGGTGAGCCATTGCGGCCGCACAGAGGCTTATCATGATGGTTGAGCGTGCGCAGTGGCTTACCGAGTTGGAGATGAGTCTCGTGGTGTGCTTGGCGCTGAGTTCGGGCAAGAGAAACAGCTGGCGGCGAGCTTCGAGGGCCCACCGGAAATGGTGCTACGGCGGAGCTCGGGCTGTGGCTATGGCTGCTCCTGTGCGAGCAAATAAGGGAGGGGGAGACAGAATGGAGGGAGCGCGTTGGGAGCGGGGCTGCGCTCCTGACCAAGAAGGCGCGGTCGGGACGGCCACCGCCCACCATCGCCGGTGTACGGCCGCCACGTGGTGGCCGTTGACAGGGGAGAGGCGGGTGCGTCCACGTGCGGCGAGGGGGAGAGGGAAGCGAGCCGCGTGCGCAGGTGCCCCTTTCATTTTTTTTTTGAAATTCTTTTCTCAAATAGACTTCAAACACATTTTGAGCAGTTTAAAATCATTTTTAGAAGTTGCCCCAAAAATAAAAGTTACTCAAAATAAAATCCTCTACAACTTTGCTTTTAAGGTGCAAACCAAGAATCCAATAGGATTATGAATTGCACGTTAAGGTTAGTTCTAGTTTTAAATAAATTCATTTTGAGAAATATTTTGGAATAAATTCAAATCCTTCAAATCCAGTGCTCTAAAAATATTTCTTAATTCAATTTAAGCATAAAACAATCAAGTTTAGGCATCACATCATTTTGAAGCATGGCATAGTAATTATCACAATTAAATTCATATTTAATTATGCACATAAAATCATACCAGAACGAAATGCACATAGAATGAGATGCTCATGCTTATAAAGATGCTCATGTATGTTTATGAAACTATAGTGCAAGCTTAACACCAGAGTGTTACAGAACTCGCTCTTCAGCGTTTGCAGCCGTGCATCCCACACTCGATTTGCGCTGACAAATCAAGCCTCAAGGGAATCCCACACCTCCTTCTAGTCTTCTTGGTGACTTCCATCAACAAATCATTAGGAATGCACTGAAGAATGTTGGCCTTGATCTTCTTGTCCTAGGCGGTCTGCTTGGCCACCTCCACCGCGGTCGGCGACGCTGATGTCGACGTGTCCGCCTCTGGCTGCACTATCTCCCACTCCTCCCGATATTCCATGATGGCTTGAACACATATACACCAACTGGTGTAGTTGGTGTTGGCCAAGGTAGGGTAAATCTGGCGTGCTTCCCCACCGCCACACGCTCCCTCCCCGCCACTACCGCTGTCGCTAGCAACTATATACATGGCTAAGATCTGAGTGGCTCCACGCACAATCCAGGCTCTAGTACCATGTGTTGTTAGCACCAGGAACACGATCACACACTATATGTGGCTGGATCAATCAAAGAACAAGGATGAACACAAGAGAACATGGTCAACCGCCACAATGGCGAAAGGGTGGACAACGCACCTTTTCGCTTTCTTGAGGTCACGATACACACTGCCTAACTGGCTTACAAAAATGATAACTCACACCTTGACACACCCACTCCTAATACATGGAGCTAAATGACACCACATTTTTACAAAACACACCCTAAACATATGGATACAATTCACTGAAAACACAACCTTCAGAAACTGTCGAAGATATGGGCGCAATCACCACTCTCGCTTCCATGTTCAAGTTTCAAACCAAAACTTTCCCGCCTTGACTCCACTCCCTTGCTCTGAATTTTGCGCACCTACCTGCCAATAATCTACTACCTTGGGCATACCTCTAGTTAGACTGCCGACCATATTTCATCGACAGTGGCTCCTAGCCAAGTGACAGGGTGTGAAATGACTCGTGTATCAATCAGGTCATGTTTGGCTAGTGGCAGCATTCGTATCCTCCTCAGTCCATATGTATTGGAGATGGATTATGATTCCACCCTAATCCAGTCTCCATCACATATGGATTGAGATAGATACTAGTGCAACCAAACGAGCCCTCATTGGGTCAAGAGTCAGCTATTGGAGTGGCAATCTTTCTATAGGATGTGATTAATTTGAGATAATTGCTATTATAGGACTCCAAATATATAGTTTTGTTATTATAGGATTTCTAACATTAGCTTCGCTAAAATGACATCCGAAATATTGACACTTTGTTTTCTATGACATTTTAATACTTTTAACTACATTTTAATCTCAAATATATGTATTTTCCTGTATTGACCATATTACCCTTGTGTATAATCTCATTCATCGATTCATCTTCTACCATACGTACAGCCCGAGACAAGACGCGACGTCGTTTCTCCTCCCCGTACGAGTTGCGTCTGCCTCGCCCTAAACTACGCCGCTGCAGCTGGCCACCCGCTGCTCCTTCTTCTCTCCGCATGGCGCCGACCTTCTCTTTCTCCATGGATGCAGTCCCTCCGCCCGATGGTGTCAATGGAGGGCCGTTGGTCATGGATGTCGAGGCAACCGAGGCCTCCTGTGCCCAGCTGGTCGTGGCGGCACCCGGTGCCCTGGCTACGATGGCGCCCGGTGCCCTGTCCACGGTGCCTGGTGCCCTGGCTGCCCAGGCTGAGGGAACGGATTGCCTGCCACAGCCAGCAATGGAAGCCTCCATCGATGCTGTAGCCCTAGCAAGAGCATTGTTGCCTACCGTTTCTCTCATTAGTACATGGGCACACTATACAGGCGGTTGGTAACATATTTCTACAGGCGTTTTTCAGCACCGCCTGCGATGGGGCCGGTAGAAATCATCCGTTTCCACAGGCGGTTGCTTGAGAGCCGCCAGTAGAAACCGTTTACACAGGCGACTCTCTTAGGGAACCGCATGTGTAAATGCACATTTATACATGCGGTTCCCTAAGAGAGACGCCTGTGGAAACCTATAAAAAAATATATTATTTATTTATTTATTTATTTATTATTGTTATATTTAAATATATTGATATTGGTTGGTCTTCAAACATAGCATCATGCAATTTAAATACTTCATCTCATACATACATTTGTATACATCAAAGTTTGGTGCTCAAAGACATAAAGTTAATTACAAGAGTATATCCATCATCACACATCATATATATATACATCAAAGTTTGTTTCTGTCCTCTAATAACCCTCTTTAGTAAGTTTGAGCTTACTAATCTCTGTTAGCACTCGGAACTGTGGCCTGGATAATTGGCTTTCATCATCATGATATTTGCCTACACGTGGAATGACATGCTTCATGATGAACGAGCAGATGTCCTCAACTATGTTGTCTAAAGCACGTTCGTCCATGCGCTCTGCCGTCCCTTGCTTATATACCTGCAAAAAAAATTTATAAACATTATATATTTTATGACTTCCAACATTAATAGACTATTACTTATATTACCTTGTCAGAGTTCCTTGCATATCGTCCGTTCTCTCTCATGTTCTCGCACACGTTGTAGTAGCCACAGAGGATAGATAAGGATGGTTGCTTCATGCATTATATAACATGAGAGTGGTTATTTAATTGTAGTTGCAACTGTAGTCCTATGTGTATGATTTGTATTCATAATAGTAAATTTTTATACGTACCGGCCAGTCATGAATAACCTCCAAGGGTTGCCCTGGTCTGTTGGACTCTCACTTTCCATGATTTATCTTATAGAACCTGTATGCCCTATGATCTCAAATAGAATCACCATGTTATTGTCAAACTCTCACTATGCTTAAGTATGCATGCATAGCTTGACTTATAGCTCTAGCAGTTTGATGAATGGAGCATAGCTTTCTTTCAGGTAATCTGCGGAGTCTAGTACCAACACCCTTCCCTCCTTGGGATAAATGATGAAGCATATCCAGTGGTTCCTGCGCGAATTAAATCCATGATGCATTTATGCATTGAAATAGTTTAGATAGATATTTGTAAACTCACACTTACCCAAAGTGGTACGGGGCCACCACTGATTTCCTATCTTGAAACTTTATTAGTGAATGTCCAATATAGAAGGCGTATTTGGCTTCAAAATCAAGTTTCAACTTTCAGAGTTTCTCATCCCGTTCTACACCTTCCAAACCCTGTACCTCTGTGCTGGCATTCCCGATCCGGAATGTGTGCCGATTTTCGGCTATATCTATTGGGTAAATATAGTCATTCCTTTCTTCGACACAATAATTAAAGTTCGAACCAAAATACAAATCTTGTTGATCATATAACATTCTGTAAGATAGAAGCATGTTAGATATTGAAAATTGATGCACAAGCCATCTCGGGTTCGAACCAAAATACAAATCTTGTTGATCATATAACACTTACAATGCAAATGCCATTACGATCTATACATCTAGCATCTCATGGTTCATCAGTGCCCACATGTCATCAAATGTAAGCATGCATGTGTCAGTACTCTGGCTGAGAAATGCTATTTGTGGTATGTGTTGACACTAGCTAACACCACTTGAATACAACGTTGTCATCCCCATCATGGTGCCAGAGTGTACAAAGGTATTTATAAATGTAAAGGCTCTCTAGAAAATAATCTATTCTATCCGCAAGCGCACAGATAAAACACCTCATTGTAGCATTTCACCAGGATAAGTATTCCAGGTATCGTTATTTATAATTTTGCTTAAGAGAACAAGGGGTAAAATTAAGATAAGGACTAAATCTATCAAGGCATAGACTAGAGATAAACTTGCAAGAACATGATTACAAATGAGAAACTCGTCACACAGTCACTTACTTTGGCAGGGGGTAAACCATAAATATAATGATAATGAATTATAAGTTCATGGGTAAATAACATAGCGATTAGAAAATAGACTACTCCTCATAAATGTAGGTGACATCGGATTAGCTAGAGAATGGATTCTAAGTTATCTACTATCTACTAAGTCACAATCTACTGTAGTTATCTACAAGATCATGTATAGCATAGAAGACTCTTCATTCATGTATAAGGAACATTGCTAAAGTAAATCAGAACATCGTACGACTGACTCCGCAATACAAATTCTGCCTGTCCTATCGACGGAGGGTGGACTATATAAGAATCAACGAAGCTGTCACTATCGCGAACTACCACACGACCTGGCCAATAAGATACATTTGCAGGTAAATAACATCTAAGCACCACGCCCACATGTGATCTACCACTTAACTCCCTCGAGTCAAGAGCTAAGCGCTTTGCAAACTTATACATAAACTCATTATCAATCATAACTATATCAAATATAGAACTAGAGAAAACTAAGAGCATAATAAATAGAGACATAATGTAATTAGAACAAAGTATTAGAGAAAGATATGAATAATACCAATCTTTATTACCGAAGATCCAAATCTAGAGCGTAGTGCTCTACTTCTCTAATTGCTATCTAATCAATCCTCTAAACTTGAAGGATTAGGGAGTAGCTAATTCTAATTCTCTGTGTAAGAGAAGTTCCAAACCCTAACTTTGATGGCTACCTCTGATAATGATTTCTCCTCTTCTCTTCTTTCCCCCAGGGGTGGAGAGGCCTTGGTTATATAATCCTTTCAAGTGAATTTAGGTCGTCGGATCAAACCGACATTGATCGCACGGTTTTCCTTGATCCTTTAGGTCGGTGGAGCACGATCCAAGAGTTTGGTTCGGATTGGCCCCGAGACCTAGGCGGGCACCCAAGGGGGGAGGGCGGGCGCCCAGCCCCCGATCCCGTCCGGTCTCCCGTTCGTTCCCGTGGCTTCTGGACTCTTCTAGATTGAGGAAAATTGCGCGGCACATAATTATCTTGTTGTAAACATGACATGTGGGCCTTCTCTCCATATTTTCTGATAACCCCCAGTAGAAATAGATAAACACCAAAGCTCATGGAATTCTTTTAGATAAAACCCTAATTCTAGATATTTGGTGCTATTGATCCTTTTCCATGTTTAATTGATGGTTAATTTTAGTACTTAAGGACCGTCAACAAACTCCCCCAAGCTTACCCTTTGCTCGTCCCTTAGCAAATAGCTAAACTCAGATGGATCAGGAGTTGCTTCGATGTTTTCTTTCCTGACAGGCACACACGCTTTTATATAAAAATTCTTCTAGATTAGAGTGAAGTGTCATGGAGCTTAGTACCTGCACTTAAGTCTTAAGTAATCGAAAAGCAAAATAATTAAGTCAAGCACTATTCCTCCTGTCTATATTTCACCTTTGTTCCAGAGTTTTTTATAAGTTTTCAAAATAAAACTCAGAGTTCCCAGCAATGATTCTCTCAAGTCACTCTATATGTGGTATTTGTGGATCCTTACCAAAATGTCACTTAGCTATAGCTAATGGAATATTTAAGTGGAGGTCATAGGTGTGAAAAACAGCTCATACATATGTTGTCTAATCGAGCTATGGATCCAAAGGAACTCAGCATATAATTCAATCAAGATGTGCATGTGTGGTGGAGTAAATGATAGTGATGGTAAAAAATGTATAAGTGATAGTAAAACTTACTTCTCATTGCTCCTCATATTGCTACCTCTCCTCTTCTTTGATCTTTGCTTGGGGAGAACATGGGCTATCTTTTTCTCTTCTTTTTTTCAGGTGGGTAGTAGATACCCCTAATTCTACTGTCGGACACTTGTCCATTTTTTTCACTCAAGTGGGCATCTTTGTACCCCTAATTCTACTATGGACACTTGTCCATTTTTACCTCTCGTCTCACTCTTTTTCTTTCTTTGTCGAGGTTCCGGGCACTTGCCCCTTTTTATTTCCTCGCATATTTTTGCATAACCCATGCCTCTTCTGCATTGAATCTTCTTGGAGAGAGAGAATAACAACACATGGGACAGTGAGTGATAATATTTTTAGCAATTTTAATAAGTGGTGGTGGAGGGTGTAGTAGATGTGTGCAAGTGAATACCTTAATTTAAATACATGAAAAGCTCCTAAGGGTCTACACAGCTCGATCAAACTCAATGTGAATATAAGTAAAAGATGTTATAGCAAGTATGGTTGTGGTAGGTAGTTTGTAATGCTAGGAACTCATCATGTGATTTGTAAGTTTTCAAAATAAATCTCCAGAACTTAGTGTAGTAGGAACAAGATAAACAGTAGCTCAAACTTTATATCATGCCTTTCTCTTACCTAGACTTTAGTTTTATGCTTTCCATAGATAGTAATTTCAGTTTTAGTAATTCCTGGAAGAACTCTAATATAAAAGCTAGGTACTTGAAAGTAAGCAAACAGAGCAATTGTTCATCATTTCCATCATGTATTTTTTTGGTCTTTTTATTTTTTTCTAGAGATTAAACTTAACAAAAAAAATAAAGCACACTTATCTACACACTCTTTTTATTTTGTTTTCATGTTTATAGAATGCAGTAAATTAAAGCAAGAAAATATTTATTAGGTTTTCTAAGTTTTTCTCTTTAAGTAGAAGACTAAAATAGAAAAGAATAAATAAGAAGAGCAAATAAAAACTTACTTGATAAAACAGGGAGGAACTCCCCCAAGCTGGATGTTGCTGTCGGTCATACTCGATGTTCTAGAATCGCATCATGGTGGTGATGTTGTCGTTCATTGTTGTGGTATCTTGCCTCAGTTCTTGTACTGCAGTGGCGTGGTCCTGGTTTCATTTTTGTTGTTGTTCCAGGAGTCGTCCATGTTCTGCTTGCGTATTCTGGATGTCGAGGAGAGTGTTGTCGGTACGGGTGAAGAAAGCACCGGCCTCTTGGTAGTAGTCGTTCGTTGTTGGCACTTCTTAACGCAACCACCGGATATCGGTGATGGCACCAGAAATGCCTGGTGTGGTAACTCTATTAACTATTGGATAATTCCGCAAGCGCACAGAAGGTACCGCTGTAGCACTTCACCCGGGAGTATTCCAAGGTATCGTAATTTATATTTTCCCAAGGGAAAGCAATAGCTAGAAATGCTTGTAAGAAAAGAGATCCTATCTCAACTTAGTTACAACTAGTGCAGAGAGGTGGTAACGAAAGGTGAAGGAAGGGATGATGATGATCCAGAGATAATCAAAAAGGATAACTACAAGATAACTAGAGTAGAGTAGCTAGGTGGGAGGACAACGAGTGAGTACAGGTTCCTAGGATATCTAATTCTACTCTCGTGAACTAATCTTAATCAAATAGCAGAGACACACTAGATTGATACCTTACTAATGGCTGCCAGGGATAGCCGAGCTGGTAAGACGCTTAAAAGGTTTTTTCACCTAACCCCTTACCGAAAGCGACTATTGGGCTTATGGACGCCTTATCTTTTAAGAACTAGCTCGTACGTGAGGAGAACCTAATGCCGCCCACGATCTGTCACCTACTAGGGAGTGCGCCCCTACTTTCCGTCCGAGCCAGCGACACCCAAAGGCAAGACCTAGCCTAAGCACCGCGCTTACGCTAACTCTCACTACTCTAGCTGCGATCAAACAACTATAGCACCTTGCTAAAGGCGATGGGAAACAGCCACGAGCTTGTTACAGGATCACAATCTAATATGTAACTACTAAAGGACAAGATAGAACACTACAATACTATTGCAAGAATAATATTGCACAAAGTAATACTTAGAAAAGTAGAAAGAGAATATATTAAGAAAACAAGTCTTACAGGAGAAAAGATACAAGAGCTATACCAGACTCTCCAGAAGACGACTCCGGAGACCCCGAGCTTCGCTCGACTCAACTCTAACTCCCACACTAGACTACTACTACTACTACTCACTTGTATCTAGCTTGGATACTTGAACCTTGAATTCATCATGCCTTGGAAGGGTGAAATCAGCCTCTATTTATAGGGAGAGGTGGAGTAGGGGCTACTCCACCGCCACGTCATCGATCCGTGTGATCATGCCTCTCCACCCTTGGATCAAACCGACTTCACAACCGCCATTTGATCAACGGCAGGGGCAAACCAACACGTGAGACATGTGGGGAAGGTCGGTGGGAGGCCACCGACCCTGAAACCGCCTTACATGTGGGGTCGGGCGACCCCACTCCTGACCACCTGGGCCCACCAGCAGTGTCCACAATGGTCCCTTATGTCGGTGGAGTAGGTGGCACACCTGGGTCCCACCAAAGAGGGGTCGGGCGACCCCCTCCCTGTGGGCCCAGGGTGTCACCTGTTGTCCCCTCGATCTCCTCTTGATGATTCTGATGTTGGCTTTGTCAAATAATGTCTTGAATTTGTTGTTCCTGCATAAACAAGCTAAGAGTACAAGTGGAACTAGTTATGGATAAAATATGTTCATGTCATGTCATTTCCCCTTGCAACCGAGGCATGTTGACGGTGTTTTGTATGTGGATTTCTATGGTATATCCACCGTCAACAAGATCCCCCAAGCTTAACCTTTGCTCGTCCCGAGCAAACAATCAAACTTAGCCTCGGTGGATCAGGTATTGTTACTATGTTCATATTTCAAGAGTACCATGTGTACAACAAAGTTCTTCTCTTTGCATGAAAAATTTAGCTATGTAAACTTACCCATATTACCTTAGTCCCTTATGGGGCTTATGGCTTTTCCTTTGTCTTAGGTGGTTGAAAGACAGAACAGTTTGACTTGAGCACTAACTTTCTCATTCTTAGCAAGTTTCATATCAGAGGTTTTGTGATATTTTCAAAAGAAAACTTAAATGTTCCTCATATGGTTCTCTCATGTCACTCAAATGGTGTATAATTCCTCACCAAGGCATATGATAGAGTTGCCTTCTCTATTTCATCCTATTTCTAAAAGGCTTATGTGGAGCTTAAGGTAGGGATGAAAGGAGATAGCATACTTACTTTGCATGTGTTGCGAAATCAAAGCTCGGATCCTTGAAGAGAAGTGTCATACTCCCAGATCAAGATGTGCAAGTGTGATATATGGTGGACTAGGTTGCTCCTTTATTTGCTACACTCTCTCTACTTGTATATTGAGACATGGCTAGCATTTTCTTTTTCTTCGAGCTTTATGTGCTCATTTTTTTTTTGTGGACTTGCACATGTCCATCTTTTTATTTCATTTTGCCTAGGCTTTTGATGTCTCATTTACCAAATAATGCTTAGAGAGAGATATTCTAACATTTAGAGTATGGAGCAACCTATTTAGTGGATGCGAAATACATGTGGTTGCGTACTTCCAGTGTAGAAGCAGCATATATATATGTGGTGTGTACGTGATCTTGATCTTAGGAGCATGAAAAGTCTCTTAACAGGGGTCAACAAGACTTGACGACACTCAACACAAAGCAAATAGCTTATGTGGAAAGGTTGCAATCATGTAAAGTAGATATAGCTGTGGTAGGAATTCATCACCATTGAGGAACAATTAAGGGTTTGATCATTTTAAGAATAAATCTCTGATAATCATGCATGCTTAGAATAATATTATAGCAGCTCTTGTCTCACTATCTCATGTCCCACAACAACTTAGACTTAGTTCTAGCACTTGCAACCCACAAAGTTTTCAGGTTCATGGCAGTTTAAGTGAGCTAAGTGATCCATACTTGGAGAAATACTAAGTTGTATACTAGGTACTAGAGAAACATTAACAAGCAACTAGTCATCATTTCCATGAGGGATATAGACATACATGAAGCATATATGCTCAAGGGAAATGCTATTTTTTTTAGAGCAAGAATGATAAAATGCATGGAAATAAATAGGATAGAATACTTACCTTGGTGGGGGAGAGGATCTCCCCCAAGCTTGTCCTTCCTCACTGGGGTGGATACGATGGATATGGTGGATATGGTGGAGGATATTGCTGTGGAGGATATTGTGCAGGAGGAGGTGGATATGCATGTGGTGGTTGAGGAATGTATGGTGGTACGGGCAGGTGATATGATGTGTAGGCTTGGCACCAGTTTCTATTGCTGCTCTCCTCAAAATTTTGGATTTGCTGTTGGGTTTCCACAGTGGCAGTGTGAATGGCTTCATGGTTAGTACGCAATGTAGCCATACCTGATCTAAGTAGCTCCATGTCATGACGGTGACTGCGGTTTCCAATCTCCTGCGAAGAAGAAAGAGACAACCGGGCACTATGTCTCCTCCCCGTCCCGGAGGTGTGCATGGCATTGGAAGTGCCCTCATTATCTGAATCATCTTGCTGTTCAGCTCGTGACTGTCCACGTGTGAATGGCCCTGCAAAACTTCTACGTCCTCCAACTCCAGGAACATTAGGCATTAACGGGTGGCCCCCCGTATAATTTTAACTCTGGTTGTGGCAAAATGAGTCTTGCATTTGATTTACGCAATATAAATTCAATTGTGTCATTGGGGCCACGCGTAATTACTTTTGCTTGAATGAAATGATATTTTCCTAACACAGTTCTAGGAGTGGGTATGTACTGGATGGTGTCATCAAGGATCAAAATGTAATCACACAATTTTGTAATTATAGAGGTGAACTCAATTGGGTCATTCTTCCATGCTATAGTGATCCAATGATGTACCATGGCTTTTACCGGTGCAATACGAATTCTATTCACCATGGCATATAGAATTCTATTATCAATTTCCCGCACAATCCGAATGTCATCTCTAGGGAATAGAGTGATGCCTATCCATTTGTGCATGAACCGTAGTGTGGGATGGCAAATATGGCTAGTACGTGGGTAAGTCTTTCCAATTAGATTCTCCCCAGTTATTTCATGCCAAAATTCTTGTCTATTAAAACCCCTTGTGGCAACTTCTACGTTGGTTTTAAAATTCATAAAGCCTAAACATGCAGCTAGATGGTCCCATGTGAAATCATGATCTTGGTTTCTTAGGCGAAAGTAAATGGTTGTTTCGGTTACCCTTACGGTGCTCAAAAATTCTAGAGTGAGAATCTTGCTACCTAGGTGTTCCGAAAAGTCCCAAAATTCACCCCATCCTATTGCAGCAAAGACATCAAAGAATTCCTCATACATACCTGTGTCTTTGAGGAATTTAGGGTCAATTACCTTGGTATGCTTGAATTCACGGTGGCGTAGATGGTTAAGCTTCTCCATTTCTTCTACGGTGAGAAAAAGTCCGGTCTCTATATCTTGCATCCGTAGAGGTGCTGCTTCTTCATTAAGTGGTGTTTGCTGTGGCATGGCCTCATGCTCTTGCTCCTCATGAGTCTCAGAGGGAAGTCCCTGATGAGAGGAGTACTCTTCTACCGAACTCATGGTGCCATGGGAGTGCCTTGATGAGCTTCCGCTAAACGCTCCACGCACTTTCTTCCCTATGTTCTTGAGTGGATTCTTCATGCTAGATCAAGAAAATAACGAACACCACTTCCACCAGAGAGGTTAGTTTAGATTTTAACTCTTCTTACCGGCTGATTACCTCTCTTGATTTCTCGACGGGTGAACACTTGAGCAATAGGGAAAGTGAAAGGAAGAGTGTTGATGATTTTCTTGAGTTGCTAGTAGAGGAAAATGGTTGTGGGTGAATGAGTGAGTGGATGGAAGAGAGGACAAGTGCAGAGGGCACTTTGTCAGGGTCGGCCGACCCCTCTTTTTCCACGAAACCACAAATGGCCAACACCTTGTGTCAAGGAAAGATGGATGGGAAGAAAGAAATAAGGAATGCTGCAGGGAGGGGGTCGGGCGACCCCATCACCACCTCCTCTTTGCGCTAGCTGTTCACCAGATTGATGATGAATGTGTGCCATGGCTGGTTCCCCATCTCCACTCACTCTCTCCTTTCTTTTGGATGTTTTCTCAAAGAATCTCTTCTTGGAATGTGGTGAAAGAGAAAGGAGGGAACAAGACAAGACTAGATGGGTGGATGTTTGCTCATGAGATGCTTCACGGGATGAGCTTCTCAAAATGTTGATTTACTTAAGGCTTTAAGCAAGTATCTTTCCCATACTTAGCAAGAGTGATTTGTCTAGGGGTTGCTTAAGTGACTTTAGAAAGAAGAAGATGGTTTTTGTTAAGTTAGCAGTGTCTCCTAATTTCACTTACGTTTTAGTGGAAGCAGGGGATGAGAACTAGAAACTCTAGCTCCTAGGGTGAGTGTCGATGTTTATGAGTCTTTATTTCTATACTCACTCTCCCTACATTACTTGTGCTGCCATACACCAGAGGAGGGGAGGAAGTGGGGCCAACCATGGGGTCGGCCGAACCCTCTTCTCATTCATGAGTAATGCTGGGCACACTTCACGAGTTACAGAACAAGCACATGCAAGAAAAATAGATGAAAGAGTTAGTGAATTCTCATGCACGGTTCAATTCGTTGATCAAGTGGGATTACATGAGTTGACATGGTAATGTTTTGGTGTTTTCTTGAATGGAGCATAGCATGTCATGACAGGAAGTGGCAAAGGACACGAGATGATAGGTGGGGGCCACCAAAGTGGGGTCGGGCGACCCCCCTTTGGGCCCCACCTGGTGTCCACCTTGCTCAGTGAGTTTTTATTTTTACTTTACTTGTCTTAACTCAAGTTGATAGAAGGGTTGGAAAAGATGAAGGAAGTTTAATAAGTAACTTAAAGTTAAAGGTCAGTGGGCTTACCTTGATGGAAGAGCTGTTACCTCAGGTCCTTAGAACAGGACCTCCTCCTTGAGTTGATACAGAAATTTTCTTCGGAGGTGTCATCGGTTGTATTACCTTCTTCTTCCATATTTTCTTGCTCTTTGCTCTTGGCGTTGGATTGGTCTTTTTCTTTGGCCTAGTTATGAATGTGACGGTTGCCACATCCACTGCCAAGATTCGTGAGCATTGCACTACCTTTGGTTTGAAGTTGAACTTCTCCTGGGCCCCATTGATTGTAAATTGAATTTCTCCGGCTCCAACGTCAATATGTGCATTAGCAGTGCTGAGAAATGGTCTTCCCAGGATAAGTGGAGTCTTTTCATCCACCTCCATGTCGAGTACCACGAAATCCACAGGGACCAGGAACTCGCGTATCTTTACGGGGATATTCTCAGCTACCCCCGCAGGATGGCGAATTGACTGATCCGCTAACTGCAAATGTATTGATGTAGGGGACAAAACAGCATGGGTTAGTTTATCAAATATTACCTTTGGCATGACACTGACACTTGCTCCCAAGTCGCACAGTGCATGCTCGAAGTGATGTGTCCCAATGGAGCAGTCGATGGTAGGACATCCAGGGTCCTTCTTCTTTTCTGGTAGTTGGTTTAGTATCGCCGCGCTGCATTCTTCTGTTAGCTTAATCACCTCAGTTGTAGGCAGCGGGCGTTTGTTGTTGAGGATGTCTCTCAAATACTTGTCATAGGTTGGAACCTGCATTGCATCAAGTAGTGGAATATTGACATATAATTGCCGAATTACCTCAACAAACTTCCCGAATTGTTCATCGGTGGTTGGCTTCCTTGTTCTTGGAAATGGCAGCAGAATGTTGGTGTCGTAGAACTCGTGCGGAGCTGTCTTTCCATAGAACTTGGTGTTTTCCTGCTTAGATGGTGCTTCTTTCTTGTCTTCCTCAACTTCCTTATCTTTTCTTGCAGTCTTTTTTTTCATGTCAGGATATGGTGGATCACGAGTGGTCTTACCCCCTCTCGTGGTCACATTAAAGATATTGCAAGAATTTACAGAAGAAGGAACAGTAGCAGCAATTTGTGCTATTTGAGACTCTAAAATTTTATTAAAGTTTAATTGGTCCTTAACAGAAGAAACAAGGGAATCCATTTTAGCAGTTAATGATTCAAGAGTCTTGTCATTAGCTAACAATCTTTTGTTCATGCTTTCATTGATTTTAGCTTGATTAATGACAAGTTTTTTAAGTGAAAGCCAGTTAGAGTTACTAGAGTTACCTTGGCCCTGGAAGCGCGAAGTTGGTCGTCCATTGTTGAAGGATTGCACAGCTTCATGGCTTGCATTTTGCACCCTGCTCCGTT